>NC_133664.1:22742571-22745071 GCF_037893015.1 Macrotis lagotis
CAGGAGAATCAAAATCAAAGGTGACCCAAAGGTCAAAAGAGACTTGTGCTATATATAAAGTGCCTGCAGCATATCAAAAAAAAGTTACTGCTTGCATGGGGGAAGTGGAAATGAGGGGAAAGGATGTGAACCAATCATTTAGCCAGAGAAGAAGAAGGTGAGAAGTTCAAGTGTGCACTGGCAGCCAAGAAATAGCAAAAACAAAGAAACAAACAAATTGATAAATAGATAGATAGATGATTGATAGATAGATAGATAGATAGATGGAGGAAGTGGAAATGAAGGAAAAGGATGTTAACCAATCATTTAGCCAGAGAAGAAGATGGGAAGTCAAATTGTGCACCGACAGCCAAGAAATAGAAAAAAACAAAACAAACAAAAGAATGGATGGATAGATAGAGAGATAAATAGATATATTGATAGACAGACAGACAGACAGACAGACAGATAGATAGATAGATAGATAGATAGAGATAGGTAGACAGATGATATTATTTGTCCTTTTTTTCTTGAAGAAGACCATGCTATCAGGAAGGTGGTGCCATGACAAGCAAGTGAACTGGATTTGTGTGAGAGGGGGCTATGTTAAATCACTAGTCCCACTTTTGACTCTGGATCCACCTGACTTTCCCAAGGTCACACAGCTAGTAAGAGTCAAATGTCTGAAGTCAGATTTGAACTCAAGTCCTCCTGATTCCATCATCTAGTTGCCCCTAGATGGATAGACAGATAGATAAGATAGATAGATAGATTAGATTAGATAGATACATAGATAATGTTTGTCCTTCATTTTGGAAGAAGACCATGACATCAGGAAGGTGATGCCATGCCAAGCATGTGAACTGGATTTGAGTAAGGGGGTCTGTGCTAAGTTTATCAGCCTCACTTTCTCCTCCAGAGCTATCTGGCTCCAGTAGCCAGATAGGAATCAGGACAACTTGAGATGGCCTTGGATGTGAGGCAATCAGGCTTCAGTGACTTGCCCAAGGTCACATAGCTAGTAAATGGTGTCTGAAACAGGATTTGAACTCCTGTCCTCCTGACTCCAAGGCCAACACTCTAAAACCACCCAGCTGCCCCCAGATACAAAGATAGATAGAAAGACAGATAGCTAGACAGACAACAACAGAGGAAGGCAAGAGGAAATAGAGTGCCAAAGGAGTGCCATGACATACTTGTGCTCTAAGGAAATCTCTTTGATTACAATGTGGAAAATAGACTAAAGAGGGAGGTGAGGGATAGAATGAATAATGTCCTTGATGTTTTGAAATATTGAAGAAATATTACACTTTATAAGCATCAATAATGCACTACACATTTTGTACATCATTTGTAAATAGCCTAAACTAAAAATTGTTGCCCAGAGTATTCTAAAACTAGAAACTAGGGCTCCCACACATATTCCTTGATAGCTCTATGAGATATGGAATGTTGAATGAGATGGATCCCCCTGGCCTTAACTTGCATGATATTTCTGTGGATAATAATTGTTTTACTACTATTCAATTTTCCTGCCAAGATACATGTAGTTTCCTGCCTGCCTCCTTCTGGAATGGTATCTCCTTGAGGGCAGGAACTATTTCATCTTTGTCATTATATCTCCAGGACCTAGCACAGTCCCTTGTACATGGGTACTTAATAAATACTGATTTAAAGAGTAAAAAGTCCTGACTGTTCAGTGACCTGAGCAAATCGTTTACCTTTCCTGAATATCCTCTTCCTCATCTATAAAACGTGGAACTCATCCTAGTCAACCCTGAGAAAATGACATCATAGATTTGAACTGGAAAAGTCCTCAGAGGATGGAGGATCCCAAGTCAGGAGTTGGAAGGCAACTTATGTCAACCAACCTTACACCTTTATTTTAGGGATGAGGAAACTGAGGCACAGAGAGGCGAAGATGTGCCCGAGGCTACACAGGTAGCTGTCAAGTCTTAAATCCATGATCTCAGTCCCTGCTGATGATGGGCCTTCATTCCCTTGATCACTTTAATTGTTCTCCACTGCACCTTTTCCCACCCAGATGGTTTGTTTCTTCAGGTGGGAAGCTGGGAGCTTCAAGAGGCATTGCAGTGATCCATGTGCTATCCTTAATTCTAAGGGAAGAGAGCATTTTCTCCTACATTTCCTGAACTTTGCAGAGGATGGCCAATGATAAATTGGTTTTTCTGGGCTGTTGCCGTCCTGGGGGCCCTTGCTTCAGGGAGGATTGACAAGGGAGCTTCAATTCCTTTACTGAATTGCAGTTGGCAGCTTAGGGCTCTTTATTTTTTCCTTGTGTTGGGCACTATTTTCCCCTAAATATATTATCTTCTGCATACTTGCATTGTCTTGGCTCCTATCACTTTTCTGTCCACTCAGAGCCATATGGGATATTCCTCTAGTTTGTCCACATTTGTCATCTCTGATCCCAAAAGAACTGACTGTCACATGCAGACTGGAGGATTTCACTGTCCACAGCTTCTCCCTGGGGTTATCTTAGTGTCAAATAAAAGTAGTC